>NC_077228.1:341400263-341427763 GCF_027887165.1 Monodelphis domestica | reverse complement strand
CTATAACTTAGGATAATTTTAAATGAAAGTATATCAAACTTTCCTCCAAAACTATGAACTCGATGGTGACTCAGGAAAAAATGGTTTTTTAAAAAATCAATTCAATACATTTTTGTTAAAAACAGAGGTAAATTTTAAGAAGCAGAATATTTCCATCAAAGAGAGCAGTGCTCTTTTACTCGAAGTTAGTTTTCCAGGGAAAACGTCCTTAACTCGCCAGTGAAATAAAAACGTGCTTTTGTCTTGGAACCTTTGTAGCCAGTAAAGGGTTACAAAGGAGATGTCACTTCAAATGATAATAACTAGCAGCCAAAGTTTTCTGAAAAGTGGTTTTCCTCTAAGTTGCTCACTCAGACCCGTGCAGGAATTGGCTTCGAATTGTGCAGACAGTATCCACGAGGACGATCTGGAGGGCTTCCAAACGGGGCAGAAATCGAAAAGATTGCACAACCCTAAGTCGCGGGAGGAGGGTTTCGCTTCCAAATTGGGCCTCGCTCCCCAAGGAGGGGCTGCCGGTCGAACGAGAGGGCGCGGGGACTGCCAGTTTGCAAGAGTACGCTTTGAGGACGATCTTCCCAGCCGTCCCCCAGCCTCCGAAAGCAAAGGCAAGCTTCAGGCGCTACCACCCCGGAGCCCGCGGGGTCGGGAGCGCGTGGGCTCCCCGGGGCTCTTCTCATCTCCCGCG
The DNA here is from genome assembly GCF_027887165.1 of Monodelphis domestica. Classification (NCBI taxonomy): domain Eukaryota; kingdom Metazoa; phylum Chordata; class Mammalia; order Didelphimorphia; family Didelphidae; genus Monodelphis; species Monodelphis domestica. Next base: position 341,427,078 of record NC_077228.1, on the reverse strand, counting down.
GAGGTTATGTGTATGTTGGTGCGCGTCCCGATCGGCGGCTCAGAGTAGAGGATGGGACAGTTCCATCTCGAGTTGGCTCCTGCGGTCCCAGCTCCGCCGCGTGTCTCCTATTCTCGCCGCCTCCTTCGCTCGTCCCCTCCCCCCCGCAGTCCCATTGTCTCCCTCGCCTCGCCCCGCCCCGGGGGACACGTGCGCCGGCAGCTTCCCGAGCGAGCTGAGGGAGAGCGAACGGGCGGCGGCGGCGGCGGCGGCGCTAGCGGTTGGGGCTCCGCGCTCACGGCCGGTGGGTGTTCTAGGGGAAGGACAGCGTTCCAAGATTGACCCCCACACTCTCCCTCCTCCCGCCGCAGCCAAACTGCAGGCGGGGGTGGGGTGCGTGGGTAGGAGACTAGTGGTGGTGGCATGTGTGCTGGAGTGGGGGTGGGGTAGGGAGATGTCTGTCTCCTGACAAAGGAGAACGAGTGGGACACGCCGACCCGGCCCGCCCCGCCCCGCCTAGCGGGGGGGTGGGGGGAGGAGACGGGAGGGGAAGGGGCGGGTCTCTCATTCACTGTCGTACCCCTTCGTGGCCGCTCGAGCGGAAGGGCGGGGTTTTGAGCACCGCCCACTTAGTGGCGAGGGACTGGGGGGAGCTGAGGAAGGTGGCTGGGCAAGGGGCGGAGCTCACGGGCGCGCGACCCGGCGTAGTCGTCGCCGTCTCACGTCAGCGCGGGAGAGAGAAAGAGAGGGGCAGAAACCCTCTCGAGGAGAAAGAGCTAGTGGGAAATAGGGAGGAAAGAAAGCAAGAGGCAGAGGTCGTCTCGCGGAGCTTGAGAGTTTGGGTAGTAGTATTGAGTGGGAAGGGTAGCAGAGAAGTCGAGCCGGGGAGAATAGGGTAGAAGAGGTTACTAGGGGTGTTGGGGAGGGGGGGAGGAGGAAGGCTGGAGCTGTGTGTGTGAAGGGAAAGCGGACGCGCGAGGGAGGGGGGGGTCACGCGGAGGCGCGCGCGCACCGGGAGCGCGCTCGGAGGCGAGTGGAACTGGATCGGGTTTGCTGCCAGCGGCGTGAGCTTCGGCCGCCATTTTACAACAGCTCCACTCGCGCCGGACACAGGGAGCAGCGAGCACGCGATTCCCGCAACCCGATCCCCTCGGACAGGATTTACCCGCGGCAGCCCAACGGGGAGGTAACGACCACGGGGCCCTGCCGGGTTGGGAGGGGGGGCACTAGCCTCTAAGGCGCGGCGACATTGTGGGGGGGGGAGGGAAGGAAGGAGAGGGCGGCGCGGGGAGGGAGAAACCGGCTTTTCTGGAAAATGGATTCCAAGGGGGAGAGGAGCACGTTGACTGGTGCTGCCTGAGACTAGGCCGCGGCCCCCGGCGCCGCCTCCGCTTTTTCCTCTCGCCCATGTGCTACCGCCGTCCGGGCTTTGTCTGCAGCGCCGGAGGGAGGAGGCGCCTGTCTCGGAGCTTTTGAGTACCCCGTGCCGACTGCGGGCGTGCGGCGGTGCCCGAGTTGCTTGCTGTCGTGGCTGGTGCCGTGGGTCTGGTCCGCGCGGGGGGAGGGGGCGCTGAGCTCCGCGAGCAGGCAGGCGCCAGGCAGTAGACGGTTCGGACTGGGAGAATAGGTCCGCGGGGCAGGTGGTAGAGCAGGGCCGCCCGGGGAATTCCCTCACGCCGGCTCCCGCTCCGACGGCTCTGCCCCGTTGCGGGAGGGGGTTGCCCCAGAGCTGCAGAGTCATTGCACCGGTCGAGGGGGTGGGGGAGTTGTATAACGTGCTGTCGGTCACGTATTTGTGGGACTGGAGCGTTCCGAGGTTGAGAACGGGACGGGAGATAGTGCCGCCGCCCCGGGAGCCGCTCTGGGGAGAGCCATGTGTCACGGCGGAGATGGTGGTGCTTGGTGGAGGGGGGAGGGGGAAACCATGGGAAAAGGAGGGGAGAGGCCGTGGCCTGGAGTTGTCTCCTGCTGCCTTTTGGGGTGGGGGGCGGCGGCAAGGTTGTTGTTACCTTGAGGGCTCCCTTCGTTGTGAAAGGTGCTGCTGGAGTCTGGTGTGGCCTTTGCCACTGTGGCCTTGGGGCTCAGTGTTCAGACGTTGGAGGAAGTTGTAGGACATTTGAAGGCGCAGAGCACGTGTTTCTAATGGGCTCCTGGCGGCCGTAGTGGTGGAGTCTCTCTGCTCTGGGTGAGGAGCTTGGGGGGATGGGATGCGGGCTTGGGGAGTTGTGGGGTGGGGGGAGTTATCTGAGCGCTTTGTTCCTTTTGCTTGTTATCGATTCAAAAGCGGCAGGCGGGAAAAAGTGTACAGTTTGGAGCTTTACTCTAGAGGTAGAAGACTTATCTCTAGGTTTCTTTATCTTTTGCCAATTCTCCACACACCTCTTTTACTCAGCGGCGCAGCTGCAGGTGGCATGCCTACCACTGTTTGTAAAGTACTTCCTAGTTAATGTGTTAGGTGAGTTCAGGGGTGATGCTCCGAGTAAAAGTGATTTTATTTTTCTACTCTATAACTCGCATCAGTTGTCAGGCACTAGTTAGTGTCTTTCAGGTAGGTGTTGGTTGGCTATTGTAATAAGTGATAGGCAGAAGACAGACTGGGGCTCCAATATTGTCATCTTTGACCTTTTTGAAGAATGTAGGTTAATTTTGCCTATTGCATTTAAACAGATCTCTGGAAACATGGCTACTGAACATGTTAATGGGAATGGTACTGAAGAGCCCATGGATACTTCTTCTGCAGTTACCCATTCTGAGCATTTCCAGACATTGCTTGATGCTGGTTTACCACAGAAAGTTGCTGAAAAACTAGATGAAATTTACGTTGCAGGTAAGACACAACTTGCAAAATCATTATGAAATTTGTCTATTGGATTTCTGGAATTAAACTAAAAGCAACTTTTTGTGGTTTCCAATTAGTATGGGGACTGCAGTTTTGATTTTGTGATAATTTTTCTATTTTTGAATTAGAAATTAGGTCTGAGGCTAATTGCTTAAAAGTAGGGAGGGGAGGGGATAGACCAGGTAGGCAGGCTGGCAAAGGGGGGTCTAGTTGATTGTGTATAAAACAATAGCAGCAGCTGTTAATGGTGGGAGCAGGTGATGGTTTTTGGTTGTGTTTTCCACTAGGATTCTTGTTAAGTAATTTTGAGTAGCTTTAGATTTGCTTATGTATTTTTCTTTGGTGATGGTATTTGTTTTTCACATAGCAATTGGAATTGAGTTGAGGTTTCAATTGGAATATCTGTTGCATAGATTGATTTTTAGATTTTAATAAGGTAGGATCAATATTGTTTTATAAGGTAGGATCAATCATTTAGTTTTTGAGACTAGACTTAGCTGTGAAGCACGTTATTTTAGTGAGAGATTGTTGGATAAAATTTTTATTGAAATAATTGAAATTTCCCTCCTAACTATCCTAGGGAAAATATGCTACATAAGCTAACTACTAATTAGTAAACATTTTTTTCCCTAGGTTTAGTTGCACACAGTGATCTAGATGAAAGAGCAATTGAAGCTTTAAAAGAATTTAATGAAGACGGTGCATTGGCAGTACTTCAACAGTTTAAAGACAGTGATCTCTCACATGTTCAGGTAATGTTCACTAATTTATAGTACTGCTACCTTGTGACTACTTGATAATACATTTGAATTCTCTTGTGCCTTGTGGAATTTTTGTTTTGAAGAAGGATGTAACAGTTGCTATTAAACTTAATTTTTTATAGAACAAAAGTGCCTTTTTATGTGGAGTCATGAAGACATATAGGCAGAGAGAAAAACAGGGGACCAAAGTGGCCGATTCTAGCAAAGGACCAGATGAGGCAAAAATTAAGGTATGTGCCTTTAAATTTTTTTTTTTTGAAAATGAGTCAGTGACTTGAGAGTTGTGAACTTTTTCTGTAAATGACTTAAAGTATAGTTTGGGAAAGCTTCCTTTTTTATGTATGGAATTTAAAATTTTAATGTTGAGAATAAATTTGTAAGAAACATTTGTGAAATAAACTTTTTATAACCTAATGTTTGGGTTGTAAATCACATCTGTTTCAATACAGTTTTTCATAGCCTTGGTAAATATTTGAAAATTTAATGACTTAATAATAATCTGTTATTTAAGGTTAATTTCTGGAGTTCAATTAAGATTTGTCTAGTTGGTTATTTTATACCAAATGAGTGAGGGGATGGGACTAATTCCATAGATTATAGGAAAATATATGCCTATTCTGCATAATTTTTCTCCTTGATTCTCTGATGTGTCATCAGGAAATGTTCAGAATTGTATTTTCTTGTATAATTTGTTACCTTACAAACTATATAGGAAATATATAATAGGTATTTAAGGCACATGTCCCTGCTACCTTCAAGTTCATCTGCTTTAGCTGTAGAGAGATGCATTATGTTGGAACTTGAGAACAGATATAAAATCTGTTAAATCATAGATTTAAGAATTACTGATAGCAGCTAACAGAAATGGGAGAGTAAAGGAATGGTATGGAGGTAACAGGAGAGGTTAGATGTAGACTTGAGGGGAATGAGTTTAGGATATTGTAGGTCATGGGAGAGGAGTTGATATTTAGCTAGATACCAAAGGAGATAGCTGAAATAGGCACGTCATTATTAGTACTTGAAGTTTACTGAGTTAAATTGCATATATGTGGTAAATCCATTTTTTGAAAATTCAATATACTTTTGGGCTGTTGTGTTTATAAACTATCATACCATAAATTTGAATTGGATGAAAAGTAATTCAAGCTATAAAAATGATGTTTAAATTTTTCAGTGTATTGTGATATGTAACTAAATCCAAATTCTTTAACAAATGTGGAAGGCCATTATAATATCATGAGAACTTTTTCTGAATTTAATGTAAATGTTAAAGTTTGTGTCATTTTCTTTGTGTTCCTTTCTTGGAAAAGGAATGGGCCAGGTATTATTTTCCATTGAACTTTTCTGAAGGAAAAGGAAATGGAGAATGTGTTGTTTTGACATAGGATGCAAGTTAGGGAGAGCTTATTTATACCTTATTTTTTTTTGAAAGTATAAGTAATAGTTTGATCCATAGAAATTGTAAATAAAGTTTTAATTTGTACTGATCATAATTCTTTTTGGGAGGGAAATAAAAGCATCTTTGAATTTTCTTGATTTCAGTGATAGTTTTGAATTTATCAGATTTTGAGACCCTAAGTAGTATGCATTTTAGGCAGACTGAACTTTGGAGGAGGAATGTGCATGTTAACTTTTAAAGTTATACTCAATATGCAGCACAAGATTAATTGCAGTTATTTGAACACCAAAAAGTTCAGTATAAAGAGTAAACCTAAAGATATAACTGATAGACAAAACTTTTCCTTCACTTGGCTGAAAAATCTCATGATGAGTTCAGTATATTAGAGCAATATGGTACTTTGTAATTAAATCCTATGAATAAGGTTAGTGTATTATTAGAGTATGCTTCTGTATCTTTAATTACCCTAAAATCATTAGATAGTATTGAGTTGATTTTCAAATAGAAGAAAAATGAATTCTTTTTTGTCTCCTCTCTGGTTGATTGATTGCCTGTTAAGAGTAATATTTAAGATTTTTGGAATTGGAAAATTAAGTCATGTAAATTTAGGTTTACACTTCCTAAAATGTATTTCAAGTGCACATTTCAGAATACTATTTAGACCCAGTATATAAGTATTCTAGAAAGTGTTGAGTTGTTAGAAGTACAGTGATCCCTCACCTATCGCGGGAGTTATGTTCCAGAGACCCCTGTGATTGGCAAAAATCCATGAAGTAGCGGCATTACATTTTTTCAATTTGTATATATTTTAAGGCTTCATATAAATCCTTCCACTCTCCTATAAACCTTTTCCACACTCCTATTAACCTATAGTCATTGAGCCAATCAACCCAGGATACAGAACACAGCGCTATGGTTAGTTGCCTTTCATTCTGTTAGGCAGTGGTGTGCCACAATAAGTGTAACTCTGTGATATAGAATTAGATATATTTTATAAAAAAAACTTGCGATACAGTGAAGCAATAAGTGAACTGTGATATAACAGCAGATGGCCATACTATAAAAAACCTTGGGTTAATTTATAGTAATTTAAGCTTTTCTGTGTAGTGTATCTTAATAATTTAAAAAACTTGAGTCACTGATATGTTTCTAGATTGTTTGAAAAGTATTGGGATTACATCTTATGAAAATTAAGGCTAATATGGTAAATTATAAGCAGTTTTCTTAAAAGTTTGGTACCATAAAGATTAAGGTGGATTGAAAGGTAAATCTGTCTGCTTCTAGGCTGGATGAAACTGGGTGGATCCTAAACAGGTGGATGCTAGTAAAATTTTAGACCTAACCTTTAAGCCAAAAAACAAAACAGAAAACCCCCACCAGGAATCAAAAACCCTCTAAGATGTTTTTATTAAGTATCTTCTGCAAGCAATTTGCTTGATGTGCTCATGGAAATAAATATCACCTCTGTTAATTTTAGGGATTCCAAATCTTAAGTAAAAGGTGCACAGTTTGGTGTAGGTCTGGAATCAGGACTAACCCAGGTTTAAATCCTGCTTTGGCTACTTTAATTCCTATATGGCACATTACTTAATCTCTTTTCTTATCTGCAAAATTATGGGTTGGACTAGATTCCTTTGAGCTTTAAATGTGATCCTATGAAATAAAGAACAGGTAATTAGAAAAAGTTTATAATGCTGAATACAGTGATAGCTTAAATGTGGTTAATGTTACCATGTGAAAATGGGAAATTTAAGCAAATTTGGAATAAAAAAATTAGATGTGGTTCTTTGGATCAAAGCATATTAATTTAATTGGATTTTTTAAGGCACTCTTGGAAAGAACAAGCTACACACTTGATGTGACCACTGGACAGAGGAAGTATGGAGGACCTCCTCCAGATTCAGTATATTCAGGACAACAGCCTTCTGTTGGTACAGAGGTAAAGAAACATTTTGTATTATAAGGTAAAAGTCCATAGAATTAACTATACTCATGAATCTTAACTGCATATATATGTTTATAGATATTTGTGGGAAAGATTCCAAGAGATCTATTTGAAGATGAACTTGTTCCATTATTTGAAAAAGCTGGACCGATTTGGGATCTGCGCTTAATGATGGATCCTCTGACTGGTCTGAATAGAGGATATGCTTTTGTAACTTTCTGTACAAAAGAAGCAGCTCAGGAGGCTGTTAAATTGGTGAGTTTTTTTTTTTTTTTGGTACTATTTAAGGTGATATTTAACCTTCAAATTTGATTTAAAATACTTTTAGCAAAATTTGCTCTAAAACATACTTAATGAAGCGCTAATCAATATACTTTTATATATTCTGTGTTCATAGGCAGTATGGTTTACTAAACTAAAGTACTGGAATTTGGGTTCTGATTCTAGTTCTTCTAATTTGTGACTGTGAGAGGAAGTTTTTAACCTTTCTGGGACTCATTTCTCTTGTTTACAAAGTGTTAGATGGCCTTTCTTCTAAGATCCCTTGAAGATCTAAAATGATTATTATAGCATTTCCTATATGTATGTTTGGATGGGAGATTTTAGATGATACTGCAAAATTCCTGAGAGCCCTTACTTGACACATTTTACTTGTAATTTTTAAATGTAGAGGGTTCTAAAGCCTAAAGAATAATTAAGAAGTAGCTTCATCAGATGTGATTCTGACAAGCTTACTTGCTATAGACCTTCTCATTGGTCTGCCTCTGATTTGCAGCTGACATGAAATTGTTAAGAAAAATGGTTAAGCTAATGATCTATAGCAAATTGGTAAAAGCACTAGATGACTTTAGGCTAGGGGTGAAAGCCTGGTAAACATGGCTGTTGTGTCCTGTTGCTAAATGGGTTATTTTCATCCTGGGTAACAAAAAGGTTATTGACAGAACTTAAGAGTTATGGCCAGTGACAACAGAAAATTAATGTATCTTTGGCTTTTAATTGTGTTCTGTGCTCTCAATTTTGGGGGTTATTTGAAGTACACTTTAAATCACAAACTGACTTCTTCCCCTTGCTTATCATTTTTCTCCCTTTGGGGTTAGGAGTACCAGCTAATTTTATTATTTTCCCCAGTAAAACGTAATATAAAGGGTAAATTTTCCTTCTTCACACTCAAAGACAAATATAAAATGATTTTGCATTCTCTGCTGATTCACTATTTTCTTCTATTCATAAGTAAATGTGAAATAGTTGAAAATTTTATGACTCACTAAATCAAGATATTTAATGTATACTGAATTTTTAAGGAATATCTTTTGAAAAGATTTTAACCTTGTGGTCCCTTTTTAAAAGGATCTGTGTGCACATTTTTTTTTCTTTTCCTCATTTGTTGCCCTCTTCCTGTGTCTTAACTACTGATGCTTCCTACTTCAGAGGAAGTAACTACTTCTCTATTGAGCCTTTCACTGGCACTCTGATCTGTCTTTTCTCTATGAGGTAGTTCAAATAAAATCATAGAATTATTAGAGTTAAACCCTAGAGATATTCGCAACGGAATCAACCTTTAGTTTACAGATGAATTGAAGGTTCTTGCCTTTAACATTAAAGGCTTAAACTTACTGTTAGGAAGTCGGGTAATCCATAAATTAGACAGTGATTTTGTTACATTAAATTGTGGGGAATTCATCTAGAAATCATTACCAAATTTTATTGAAAATTTGTACTTTATTGAGTTATATGTCTGTGGTTACTTAGCTATGAATATTTTTGTTTCTAGCCTGCTAAGTTTTTGGAGGGATCAGATCAGTCATGTAAACTGGTATTTTGGCACTGCATTTTCTTGATATTAGACTATCCTAATGGATTATTTTCATTTTAGGTAACAATTAAGATGGTAGTTGACAGCTCAAGAGTTATGAGCAGTGACAACAGATGAATGTATCTTTGCTTTCTAATATCATATGCTGTCAATTTTAGGGGCTATTTGAAGTATGCTTTACATCACAAACTTGTCAAAACTAGTTATTTCAGAAGTACAGTAAAATTGGCATCATGATTGCATGTCCCATAGAAGACACCTTCTGAAATGGTCTTTTCTGTCTTTAGATAATTTGTTAAAGTATCTCCAACTTATTCATAATATATATGTAAGTAAGTGGATTTTTTTGGGGGGGGTATGTCAGTACATAAGTGGATGGGATTGTATGTGTGAACTCTTCGTTTATACTGACAGCAGCTCTTTTATAGCTGTCTTAGAGAGTTGTGTCTAGGTTCACAGAGGTTACATGATTTGCTTGAGGCTACACAGCTAATCAGTATCAGAAATAGGATTTTGTACCCAGATTTTCCTAGCTATAAATCACCACCATCCACCATAATTTGATGATTTTAAAATGTAGTTTTAAATGTATGTATTCTCAGATATTACATATTTGGTCAAAGTTGTCTTTTTGGCTGATATCCAAGACCTAGTTTGGAAAATCTTTTATTCTTGGGTCATATTCTTCTGTTCATTTAGCTTGTTGGTATTGATGGCTTGTTTGTATGATTACTTCACAACCCTGAAAACCTGAAACAGGCAACAGGTAGCATCTTGTCCTGAAAAGAGATCCTTGTTTCTACATAGCATAAATGACTCTCAGATAGTGATATATGCTTAGGAGAGATGGATCCAGAATTGTTTTTATGGCTGCTGTTCGGATTATATCTCTAGAGAATGTGTTGAGCTGTTTGGTCAGGACCATGGTTAGAGGAGGAATAAAATTCCATTCTGCTTATCAGTTTTTTTCTCTGTGGCCAGACTATGTGGATTATTTGACATTTTGGGTTGTATACATCAATGTTCCTCATTATTACGGATATGATTAACTTCCTATATAAAAAATATAGTAACTTAGTTTATTATTCTTCATGGGCATGTTGTCTCCTAGTCAGCTTTCTTTGAGGAACAGATTTACTAAACTTTTTCTTAGAACTAAAATCATTAAGTAGTTTTGTTTGAGAGTTTGATTTTGAGTACATTTGACCTTGCATATTTGCTGGGAGACATGTCTCTTTTGTCCTGTTATTTATATGGTAATTATCTTGTGATGGGGTGGAGAGCATAAGAAAATAGTAGCATATTTTATCTATAAATTTTTGCATTTTTAAATGTTCTTAGGAAAAATTCTTTTCAAGAAATATATTGCTTGGCCTATATATTGGCTGGCATAATAAATCCTTTTTTCTGTTTATATAAAGGGCTACAAGTATATAGGCAATATTTTTACTAATAGATATTATTCAGCAAATGTTTTAAGACTTGGAGAACATAAAAGTGATAAAGAGTAACTGTTGGATACTATTTAAGATATGGGTGTTTTTTTGGCATAGGAAATCTCATAAGTGATTCTTCTTAACAAATAGCATTTTCAGTATAGATGAGTTATAAACATGAAATTTGATAATAGTTTTGTGTAGCAGTGTAAGAGGCAGTATTGATTTAACTGAAGTGAAAGAAAGATAAGTGCTATAGGAGCTCAGGAGAGAAAATATTCTGGTAACTTAGTTTATAACTTTTGAGAGTATATATTTCATTAAGTAAGCATTGAAGAGAGGGAAAGCCTTAAGACAAGTTTTGGGCCAAGAATAGTATGGATTAATTACTAAATGATTTACAAGGAGGTCTTCAACGCTTTGCCAATAATGTCTTGACATTTTAATCTGTAATAAACACAAAATTCCAAAATACAATAATTTCTCTGGGTATTGTTGATATGTAACTTGATCTAAAAAATTGAAAGAATAATTTACACAATTCAATCTACTGAATGCTTTCTATATGCAAAGCAAAAGTCTAGAACATGAAGACTGACTTGATTCCTAACTGTAGGAAATCATATCTGGCTGTAATTATAACTCATTTAAATACAATTTTTTTTAAACCCATACCTCCCATCTTAGAATCTTAAACCAAATATTGGTTCTAAGGTAGAAGAGAGGTAAGGGCTAGGCAATTAGGATTAAGTGCCTTGGCCAAGGTCACACAGGTAGGAAGTATCTGAGGCCAGGTTTGAACCTAGGAATCCAGGTCTTGCTCTCTATCCATTGTGCCACCTAGCTGCCCCATAAATTCATTTATACAACTTATTAATGTAAAATATTTGCTCATAATATGTGAAATTGGTAGTCCTGGTTTTTATTTTATTTTTTTAAATAAATGAGTAAAACAGGCTCTGGGGAGGTTAAATGACTTGACTATGGTTACCTACTTAGGAAGTGTTTGAAGGGGAATTTGAACCCATATATTTTGGTGACTGTTTCTTAACAAGTTTCCTTTCTAGTTGTAGAGAAAAGATGGCTACACATGAACAAGTAATGATTGGTATAAGACATTATACCTAATTAATGATGGTAGGAGCATAACCCAAGAATTGGAAGAGGCTTATAGGCTACCTAGTTCAAATCCTTCATTTTGTAGATGAATAATTTGAGACCCATGAGTTAACTGACTTGTCCAAGGTTATATATAACCCAGGACTTGGGTCAATGATTTTTTTCCTGATTTCTTCCCTTGGGACCACCATGTCAAGATAGCAACTCTAGAGCTAACGGGGTATGAGAGACCCACTAGTCCAATCCTCTTTTTTAATTTTTTATAGCAATTAGTAGCAGTCACCTCTGTCAGTAGATTTAAAAGTTCTTGTAAACCTTTTGAAACATTTCTGATAACTAGTATCCTCTCCTAACTATACTACTTCCATCACTCTGTGCTAATTTATCTGTATATTTTTTGCAACAGCTACATTTACCATGAATTCTTTGTAAGTAAATGCTGAAGTTGCTGAAAGGACCAAAGGATCACATTAAACTTATGCGAGTTAGGGACCATTTAATTTTAATAGTGGGATTTTAACTTAGTAATTATTTTGGAGGACTTCCTATTTCAAACTAAAGAATTTTAACTTTGTCTAATAGGGATGTGGGGAATGTCATGAAAGTAGATATTTTTATGGAGTGTTTTTTGATAGTGATATTGGGAAATAATTGAGTGGGAAGAGATTGGTCCAATAATGTTACAATAGGATGTACGTTAAGAGAAATGATTCAGAAGATGATGATGGCAGCTCAGAAAAGAAAATGTTGAAAGATAGGACAGAAGAATATACTGGAGTTGGTCAAGGCTTGTTGCAAAGAGTGAGGAAGCAATAAGGACATGTTCTGAGGATAGGTGACACTTAAGAAAATGGAGCTGTAACCTAGGAGGTAGCTGAGCTGTAGTAGGAGCCATGCCCAAAGTGAGGTGTTTTCCATTTTTTACCTTGTTCATGTTAGAAGAAGGAATAAAGGGGTATAAGGCTATGGAAGTGGCATCCTTAAGTTCTGGTATTTGAGGGACAAACAAATTTTTACATATTTAGGTAATAATGAATGCTTAAACTAGAATATTTTCAGCTTCTGCTGCAAATCCTTAACTGTCACTGGATCAACTTTTAACAGATTTTCAAAGTTTTGCATCAGTTTATTCTACATGGCTAAACAGAAAGTGGGTTCTGAACCACTTATTAATATTGTGCTTGTTGCTTTGTGCTCCACTCAGGCTCATTCACCAACTTTAGGCTCATTCACCAACTTTGGCTTGTAATAGTTTCCAAACTCTGATTACAGTATTGCCAAAGAATGGATGACATCTATGTTTTTCTAGAGTAGACAGAAAAACAAAGTTCAACAAATTGGAGTTTTTTCCTTTGCTTTGTATATTATAGAAAATATGCTACCTTGAAATTTAACTTTGGTACTTACCTGTTTACATTGGAGTATAAATTTTGCTGAGGAGCGAACTGTCTGTAGGGAGTATTTAAGTTTATTTAACCAGAAAGCTGAGAAAGTAAATGTTTTAGCAGTATGCAGCACTTACAGATAGAGAATTATTCCTTTCCCTTTCCTTTTTCCTTTTTTTCCCCTTTCCCTTTTCTCTTTTTAAAAACCCTTACCTTTTGTCTTATTGGTTCCAAGGCACAAGAGTGGTAAGGGTTAGGCAATGGTGGTAAGTGACTTGCCCAGGGTCACACAGGAAGTGTCTGAGGCCAGTTTTGAACCTAGGACCTCCCAATTGGGACCTCCGATCCCATTTGGTTCTCAATCCACTGAGCCATCCAGCTGCCCCCTGGGATTTTTCTTAAGTTCAAAAGCTTACATGACTTGATTGTGATTTTATTCCCTTTACAGTAGTTTCATAGCAGAGCCTTATTGATCCTGCAAGGATTTAATCATAATCCTTTGTGATAGTTGCAAGATCACTGAAATAGGATTTAGAATATCCAGATTTGTCTTGACCTTGGACACGTTTTCCCAGTGGTGAAATGAAAAGTTTGGAATAGTTGACCATGATTGATTTGCTTTCCAGAATTCTGAGTTTACTAAATACTATTTATGTGGAATTTTATTGTTTTTGCTTTTTTTTTGCTACGAAATCATAGGGCCAATAAGAACCTTAAATCATAACTAAGGAAAACCCTAGAAACTTGTTGATAATGTGGTTGACTTCTCAAAAGTATATTGAGAACACATTGTACATAATATGATTATATATATAGACTTGGGGGACCCAGATCATTTGCTTAAACTAGTTTAAATATGTAGAAGCAAGTATAACAAGTTGTGACAAGCTGCTGTTTCAAGTATTTCATAGGCCATGCTGCAAGTCTTTAAAAAATTATTTTTAAACATTAGATGTGGATTTAAAATGTGAGAAAAGGAAGCCTATAAATGTGAAGTTTAGTGCAGTATTTTATTAGCAATAGTTATATCTATGAATTTTAATAAATTTAAAAGCAAAGAAACAAAGGACCTATTGGTCCTTTGTTTCTTTAGCTTTAACCTAAACACAAGTAATAGTATTTTGAGAACAGCTTCCTATAGTGAGGAAATGATGCAAAATGATTGTTAAAATTACTCCTGATACAATAAGGAAATTTCAGTCATGGTTCTTCCATGACTTGTGTTCAGCATGATCTTCTTGGATGCTTAGTATGTAGGTGTTAACAGTGTACATCACAGAATATTAAAATTGCTTCTCGTGACCTCTATAAATCTTTTTCTCTAGACTATGCAGCTTGAACTGTGTATCTTGAGTTGCTTTGCACCAATTGAGCATTATATTATAGTTGCTTTATTTTTGGGGAGGTGCATCACAATTACTACTACTTTTGTAAATTTGAGGAAAGTATGAAATTCTGTTATATTCTGAGGTACAGAGAAAGAAGGGGTTAGAAATAAGTTTGCTATATATTTTTTGAGGGTGGGGTACAGGTTGAGAGAGTAATTCATCCTACTTCTCTGTTAACAACCCCCAGTTCATCCCCTCCCCCTTGATGTTTTGCTGACAGATAAGAAAGAACCTTGCTTGAGTAATAGAAACTAGTGAACTGGTTACATTGCATGTTAATATAGTGGCAGGGGTAGAGAGGTAGTGATTGTCAAATTCACTTTTATACCTTGAAATGGGCTTATAGATAACTTCTATAATTTATTAGTTTTACGAAACAATACTGCTTACCCTAATGCATTCATAGAATCTGTGAATATCTTTTTTTATGTTGTTTATACTTTTTCATAGCTATTTTAATAGAAACTTGAGGCCAGAGTCACTTCTGACTTTACATAGTTCCATATGCATAGGGTACAATAGCTTTATATTTAATACATATTTAGACGATTTTACTGAATTGTATAGAATTTGTGATATTCTTAGATCTTAAGTCTAAAGATGAGTAACTTTTAAGTCAATCTCAAATTATTTATTTATTTTTGCTTTCAGTATAATAATCATGAAATTCGCTCTGGAAAACACATTGGTGTTTGCATCTCAGTTGCAAATAATAGACTTTTTGTTGGGTCTATTCCCAAGAGTAAAACAAAGGAGCAGATTCTTGAAGAATTTAGCAAAGTAACAGGTAAGTTGAACATAGTTAAGACTTAGCCTATTGTAGTGGAAGGTTTTTTTTTTTGGATTGGAGATAAATTTTACATTTTTCGGCATTTAAATAATTTTGTAAAAAATACTGCACTTACTCTATATGTGTTCAGTTGTACTATTTGAGTTTTAAGTCAGTATCTGGTTTTTATTAACTCTCAGTATAGTTTAAAAATAAGAGTTCAACTACAAAACAAGAAGAGAACCTCAGGGATTGAGGGGTCACCAAAAACTTAATTCCTTTGAATCAGAGTTACTAGATGAAAGCATGTCTCTGTCATGCTAGAGTGATTTAAATTTGGTTTTTACCTTTTCATTATTTTGGAGAAAAACAATTAAAAAAAAACCATTGTTAAGTTTGTCTACTTCAAATAATTTAAGTAGAAGTATGTGGCAAATTCTGTTAAAAGAAAATTCCCAATTCAACAGTCTAAAATTTACTTGAAATAAGCTTATATTTGGTGTGGGTTTTTCCTATTTCTGGTATTTCTATTTGGATTTGTCTATTACCATTGTCTTAAGAGAGTTATGTAAATAAATAGTAATCCTAATAGAATTCAAAAACACTCCTAAAAAAAATTACATACTTTGCATTTCAGTTTATTTTTCTTAATGATTTGTGTTTGGGAGAGAATTCTTAATTGAATTTAGGTAAATTCACTACAAACTTACCCCAACATATCTGTTCATTTTGAAAATCTTAATAGACTCCACTAAATGAAGTGACCAAATTTTAAAAAAATTACATCCTAGGTAAAAAAACAACTTAGTTTTTTTGTTTTATTCAGTTTGTTAAACAAGGTGGTTGTTTAATTTCAGAGGGCCTTACAGATGTCATTTTGTACCACCAACCGGATGATAAGAAAAAGAACAGAGGTTTTTGTTTCCTTGAGTATGAAGATCACAAAACTGCTGCTCAGGCCAGGCGTAGGTTAATGAGTGGCAAAGTGAAAGTCTGGGGAAATGTGGGCACAGTTGAATGGGCTGACCCTATAGAAGATCCAGATCCTGAAGTCATGGCAAAGGTAATGACTGAGAAAATAATGTTTTAAACTACAATAGAAACTTGTTTTTTGAAAAGAAAGTACCTGGTAAAGATTTGAACAATTATAATGGAATTTCGAGGACTTTAGCAACCAAATGGTACACTTGGATGAACACTGGACTTGGGATAAGGAAGACCTGAGTTTATATTCCACCTTAGACACTTAATTCCCTTTCTCTGACTATAGGCAAGTCACTTAACCCCCCATCTTAGTTTCCTCATCTGTGGTGGTGTTCAGTCATTTTCAGTTGTGTCCAACTCTTTCTGACCCCATTTGAGGTTTTCTTGGCAAAGGTGGTAGAATGGATTGCCATTTCCTTCTCTAAATAGATATATAGATGTAGTGATTGTCAAGTTCACTTTTATACATTGAAATGGGCTTTATAGATAACTTCTGTAATTTATTAGTTTTACAAGACAGTTAACACTGCTTACCCTAATGCATTCATGGAACCTGTGAATAGTTTTTATATATGTTCTGTTTATACTTTTTCGTAGCTATTTTAATAAAAGCTTGAGGGCCAGAGTCATATTTCTGACTTTACAGGGTTAAATTAGACTTTCCCAGAGTTACAACTAATAAGTATCAGAGGCTTGATTGGAATTTGGGAATAAGAGTTTTTCTAATTCCAGGATCAGTATTCTATGTACTGTATCATCTAACAGCCTCTTTTCTCATCTTTAAAAAGGGGCTAATGGCACCTACCTTCCAGCATTGTTGTAAGGATAAAATGAGCTATTTATGTTGTTTTTTGCAAACCTTAAGTGATATATGAAACCTAGCTTTTATTAATTTACACATTTACATTTATCAAAGGATAAAAAAATTATAATCTTGATAAAAGACCATTTTTTGGATTGGCCTATGAGGGACAGGGAAGTGGTTTTTTTTTTTTTAACTAAATGATAAATGCACTTAAGTTTTTATCAAGCCAGCTCACATAAGTGTAATGTATGCACAAAGTTTTATGTAATTATTTTTAGACTTTAAAATTTTTTGGCAAAAATTGGTTCCTTTTCAAGGAAATTCAGTAATTTATTTTATAATAAAGACCGGATTTTCATATTATTGGGTATGAATGATTGTACTTTATCACAGTCTTCCAAGTGATTACTAAAAAAAAAGTCTTGTAGTATGAGCACAAACTAGTAATGGAATCAGAAATATAATGTATGTAGAAAGTTTGAAGCCTTAGGAATTTTTGATATATGTTTAACCCATATGGTGGAGAATCCTGCAGTGTGAAATTTTGTTAGCAGCAGGAGCAGGCTGAATCTTGGCAAATGTGTGATGATGGCACCAAACTCAATTGTTTGTTAGACTAAAGTCCTATGCCTAAAAATAGTGAGTGCTTGTTCTGGCCCTAGCTGAGCTGTGGCAATTGAAGAAGATTTAGCTATTATTAGTTATACTGCTACAGAAATCAGTTGAGGCATTGCTATAAGAGCAAACACCTCAAGAATCAACATTAATGCTAGTAGTACAATTTTCAATTTGGTCACCTGAGGAATTTCCTTTATTTTGGTAGACTTGGATATAAGATATGTTTCATCTTTAGTCCATCTTCTGATGAGTAAGAGGCACATTGTTAGAAATTGAGGTAGCATTTGAGATCCTTGTTTTGCGGTGGGATTGAGTTTTCTAAAATTTTGCCATTTATAATGTAGATAAAAACTTGGTTGGTGTTATCAGAGAATTAAGAGATGGTAGAGAATTCAGGTGTCTTAATTCAATCCCCTCATTTTACAAATCAGAAAACTTGGGCTAGGAAAAGGTGTGTTTTTTTTCAAGTTCACACTCATAAGAATTTTCACAGACTAGATCTGCACCTAGATTATCTTACTTGAGAGAAACTGCTTTTTTCCTTATAACCTTGCTACTTCCTGGTCTAAGCTTTCTTCATTGTGTTGGTTTGGTAGGCAGTTAAAGTTTAGGTTGAGATATTTTATATGTTTCAATACCGGTTACAGCTGGGTGGCTCAGTGGATTGAGAGTCGGGGCTAGAGATCGGAGGTCCTGTGTTAAAATGTGGCCTCAGACATTTCCTAGCTGTGTAACATAAACTTATGTTACCTTTAAACTTTATGTACCTCATTATATACCTATAGTCTATCACTTCTCAACTGAGATATCCTTCATTGTGAGCCCACTGCAGGCAGGCATCATCAGCCAGCACATTGGTCAGATTTGGAATATCTTTCATTGGTTTTCTTTTGTTATCATTTGTGAATTGTTCTGATCCTCTGTATCTGCTTGTACAGTCATCCCAAGTTTCTTTGAATTCTTTATATTTGTCATTTCTTATGGCACAATAACATTCCACTGAATTAAAATAAAACAATTGCTCAAGTATTCCTCAGTCAAGGGTACTCAATTTTCCTACCACAAAAAAACTTCTATAAATATTTTTTGTGGTTATTTATTTCTATTACCACTTTGGAATATATGCCTCATGGTGGTATCACCAGGCCAAAGGGTATGTGTTTTTATATTTTAATGCAATCCCAAAAGATCTTACCATTCTTTCTAAGGTCAAAAAGAAGTGTCTTGCTTTCTAGGTAGCTTTTATAGTATTAACTCATTTCCTCTATTTTATTGCTTTGGATATTTTGTTTATTGTTTTGGGATTTTATTGTTTAAAATACATGATAGAAGCATTTCATGTTTTAAATTTTTGGAAATGCACTTTGAAAATTTTTATTTTTATTTTTTGAATTACAGGTCAAAGTGCTATTTGTACGTAACCTTGCCAATACTGTAACAGAAGAGATTTTAGAAAAAGCATTTAGTCAGTTTGGGAAACTGGAACGAGTGAAGAAACTAAAGGATTATGCATTCATTCATTTTGATGAGAGAGATGGTGCTGTAAAGGTAATAAAAAAGTGGGAATTGATATTTGGTAACTTGAGTAATTTAGAAAAGAACATTTAAATAAGTCATTCATTTAAAATTATGAATTACTAGTTTAATACCCTCATTTATGTATGTTTTTAGTAACCAAAATTTAGAAACTGGAAGTGACCTTAGAGATTGTTGATGAAACTAAAGACTATATAGGTGAACTGACTATAAACTAAGATTATTGTACTACAATTGTGTCTAGATGACCACTTCATTGATACCCAATCCACCAAAATGATTTTTAATAAAATTCTATGGTGGCTTTAAAAAAAACTGGGTTCACTGACCCTAAGTTAAGATTTTTTGTTTTTTTAGACCATCTCCTATGGGGATACCACTACATCTAAAGTTCTAAAACAAACTGTTGAGTTGAAAATTAAATATCACTAATCAACACCTGATATTTTTAGGCAATGGAAGAAATGAATGGCAAAGACTTAGAAGGAGAAAATATTGAAATTGTTTTTGCTAAGCCACCAGATCAAAAAAGGAAAGAACGTAAAGCTCAGAGGCAAGCGGCTAAAAATCAAATGTAAGTATAAACATGTACAAATTTTGTTGGGTCTGATGGGAAATACTCCAGTAAATTATATTGATTATATGATGTACTTAAACATTTTTTCTCTTTCTAATGAAGTTTATATACCCTGAAAAGGGTTACATGCCCAACAATTAATTTAAAAGTTAATGGGAAGATAGTTTACATACTTTTTTTTTTAACCCTTGCCTTCTGTCTTGTAATCAATACTGTGTATTGGTTACAAGGCAGAAGAATGGTAAGGGCTAGGCAATGGGGGTTAAGTGACTTGCCCAGTCACAGCGGGGAAGTGTCTGAGCTCATATTTGAACCTAGGACCTCCTGTCTCTAGGCCTGGCTCTTAATCCATTGAGCTACCCAGCTGCTTCCTACATACATCTTTTAAATGAAGACAATCTGTTGTAATTATAACAATTTGACTATCTAGAATATTAAGCTCCATTTCTAGATGTTTGTCTCATGTGTTCCTTAAATCATGGCATGTTTTATTAGTACAGACATCAGTATAGGTAGAGGACAAATGAACATTGTGGCGATTAAGGGGTCATCAGAAATCTTTTCAGAAAAATTGCTTACTGCCAGATAGTTTGTAAATAGGTATCTTCATTTGTAAGTTAACCTGGATTTTTCAGTTAATCAGTAATCATTTACGACGTACCTATGACATTCCAGACATGTGCTAAGTGCTAGGGATACAAAATAGGCAAATGATAATCTCTGCCCTCAGGTAGCTTACTGTCTTTAGTCATGCTAAAGATAAGGTTAGCTCTTTGAGAATAGATTGCTTCATTCTTTTTATTTATATCCTCATACATTAATATAATATAGTGGTTTGATTATTAATAAAGTGAAAATTTTTATAAGTTAATATTAACTGACATTTATAATGTTTTACTATTTCCAAATCACCTATTGTTTTTTCATATAATCTTAGAAAAGTGTGATGTTAGTTAAAAGGTTTATTTTATAGATGAGTAAACTGAAGCTTGAAAGAGGTTATGTAACTTGATAATGTAAAACAAGCGTCAAGAGGCAGGATTTGAATTCATTTCCCTCTGACTTCAAATCTAGCACATTTTTATTATACCATATTCAGTCTATGAAATTAAAGTCTTAACTGTTTAAACTATTAAGTATAACATAAATGTATGTTTTGAGTAAGGATAATGCTTTCATCTTGTTATGCTTCTGTACTGTATTCAGTTTTATAGATATTTAGGGTTTATTGCCATTTATAGTATATATGTGGTGCTATACTAGCTGAGATTTCAAGATGAGACTTTTTGTGTAATTATTTAGAAATGCTTTAAAATGGAGATAATTATATGAGATGGGGAACCAATATATCCTATTTTGTACTGTGTATAATGTTATTGTGTATGTTAGAACAAACTTAAAAGTAATTGCTATCCAACTTAACATGTAATGTCTGAAAGGACAAGGACTTGCTGTTAGGATTTTTTTATCTTTTCTCTAAAGTTAAGGTATTTCAGGGGTATAATTTAAAGTTCTTGATGTTTTTATAGCTAATTAGGTTAGGTAAATAATTATGTAATAACAATCATAGAAATTGGGGATAAAGACCTAAGAAAATTGAACCTGGGTAAAAATAAGCAAATGAATGTGACTTTTCTTTGAAAAGTTCAGTATGATGGGTAGGGCACTTGAATGCTTGACTTGTCAAGAATTCATACCCATTTGTACATTAGATTTCCTTGTGAAATTAAGCTGCTGAAGAAATCTAAAGGAAAATTATTTTGTAAGTTAATAATTAGCCTCTTAATTTCATTTGCTTGATCTGTTAGAGGTATAGTACATCTGCATTTCAGTTTTTGCTTGACCACAAATGTGGTAGGCGGGGTCTGGGACATGTTAAGAAATGTCTGGAACATCTACCCGATGGTACAGATTGTTTAATTGTTATTCTTACATGGATGTATCTGCAGACTTTAATTTACCACATTTCTTGTAATTGTCTTTAGTTTTTCTTCATATTCAGGTTTTTAGCAAGAAATATTTAATATTTTATAACCAACTTATCACATCACTAAGGTGTGTGGAGAGAGTTCGTTATCTAAAATTCTGACAATGTTAGTAATTTTTGAGTCTCCCATCATATTAATGAATGTGATATTCATTTTTCTATCCCATAATCACCTAAAAATTTTTGCTAATGAACATTGAAAAGTTTCGTGACCTGAAAAGTAACAGAAAAACAAATATTTGGCAGCTGTGGAAGGATGAGGAAAGAGGTGTGGGGCAATACAGGGTATAGTTCATAATCCAAAACACTCAGTAGCTGAAAGGTGGTAATTTAAATCATTTCAATAAAATGTTCCAGTTGGAGGAGCACTTTAAAGATAAATATACATTAAATGTAAGTCATATGTTAAGTAAAATGGAAGTTGACTCAATGTATCCTAAATATTACTAGTTTCAATTTTGTATTCTTCCTAAAAATGGCTATGATGAATATATAATCCAAATAAGTTAGGAAGACAATGAAAGGAAAATGTGAAGGATGTGTTTTTTTAAATGTTAAAGTTTTGAAGTTACTGATGTCCCATAATGTAGCACTGGGCTTTGGAGGCAGTATTACTAGGTTCTAAACCTGGCTAATGACCCTGAACAAGTCAACCTCTGAAACTTAGTTTCCTCATTTGTGAAATGAGAATTATACAAGTGCTTTGTATAACTTTGAAGTGCTAATATGTGAGATGTGCTATTTGTAGTAATCTTTTGATGTGAGTATTTTTGCTTATAATATATTAAAAATGTAGACATGCTTAAGACAATGCTTTTCTCTTGCCTCTTTCTTTGGCCTGACAAGATCTGAATTTCTTAACACTCGTAGAGCAAGGACAATGCCTTGACTGATAATTCTGGTGGTATTTACCCTCCTTTCTCTTCACATAATCCCTCTGTTTATGTGGATCCATAATAAATTTACAAAGGATCCTAAGCTATTGGTGGCTGGTAAGAAAGCATAAAGAGTGGCAATTATGTAATGATAGCAATGAAATGTTGAATTAAAAATTTTCTCAAATGAAGAAACTTCTTGCTGCTTTTAACCTTTTCTGTCCTTTGTAGTCTGGCCAGCCAATCTTCTTAAAACATTACTTTCATGTCACTCCTTTCATAGAAACTTTAAATAATCAAGTTCATATTCTATGAACTGGAAATTAAGGCCCTCTTCAATCGTATCTTGACCTATATTTTCAGTCTTATTTCCTACAACTTGAATACCTTTTCCAGCCAAACAAATCCTTTTCTACTCCCTGAACACTTTTTCCCCAGTCTTTGCTTCAGCCACCTTCCTGGTGCCTATAATGCCTTCTTTTCTACCTATTTAAATCTAAGCCATTGTCACTTCCTTTCTGACAACTAGAGGCCTTCTCTAGCCTAGGGTGATCTCACATTCCACACTTTTCCTAGTTTTATATTGCCTTGTAAAATTTGTGAGTATTTTTTGTTATTTCCTCATATAGGGAAGTAGTCTGCTTTAGTGGAAATTCAAAACTGCCATATCAAAATCAGTTGAAGGAACTGGGATGTTTAATCTAGAGAAGAAGCTTAGTATTGGGTAAGAGAAATTGATAGCTATTAGTATTTAAAGCACTTGAAAGAGAGATTTGACTTGTTTTCCTAGGTTCCAGAGGGCAAACCCAGAAAACAACCTGTAGAAGTTAGAAGGCAAGTTTTAATTTACCTATAAGGAAAAACTTAAAGTAGTCAGGCATGTTTTAGAGAGTATTTTTATTGATGTATGTGTTGCACCAAGATGGCTTTTCCTGTCCCTTTGAATTAAATCTGAGATTCTTTGGTTTTGTCCAGGAGTGGAATTGCTGCCTTGGTAATGAGTTCCTAATATTGGAGGTCTTTTACCATAAGACAGATAGATACCCTCTTGTATATTCCTTTTTGGGCATGGGTTTGATAAAGTTACCTCTTAGAGATTTCTTCCAGCTCTGTGATCCCCCAAACTGGTTTTTATAACTGTCCTAATCTGGATGTAATTCTTTGAAAAAGAGACAGAATGAAGATTAATGTATATGAACTAGGAGGGAGATAGAAATAGTGGTTTTAAATTATGGAAAATTAATTGAATGAAAATGGGAAAATATGCAAGGAAACTTTTGGGGCATTTATTTAATATTTAAGACCATCATAATTCTACAAGCATGTAAAATTATTTTGTTGTAATAGAATTTATTACCAGTATATAAGTAAAAATAATTTTACGAGAGAAAAAATTCCTCTTGAGAGATGAAAGGTAGGTAATAAATTAGTCCTTTAAAAAAAGTATACTAAATCCTGTAGAAGACAACTGTCAAAATAATCTTAAACAGTATTTCTCCCTCCAAAAAAAAAAACTTTCTGAAAACAAACCCAAAAAATTTCATAGTATTTCACTACACTGTACTAATGTTTTTTCTAGTTATTCTTTTTGTTATTCTAGTGGATAATTTAGGAAGTTGTTTGTAATATATTTGAGTTGGGAGGGGGGGGAATAAGTGTTGTAATTATTGGAAGAAACCAGTATGTGTGTGTATTGGTCTAGTCACTTTTGCAATGTGAGGCAGAAAAGGGTTTGAGCATGATAAGTAATGACTATAGAAGTCAGAGATGTGTGAATATAGTTAAATTAGGAATTTCTGTATATTTTTAATTAGGAAAGGGGAATCGGGGAAAAAGAAATATTTTTTGCATCTGATATTTTTATTTTTATTTACCCTACAGAAGATACTTCACTAAAAGTTCCTGATTTCCAGTAACTCATAGAACTTGTAGAGCTGGAAGAAACTATATAAATGTGTGTTGTGCATTTTCTAGTCTAGTTACTTTGCAGGAGGGGAAACTCAGTAAGGCTGAAAAAAACGGGTTGAAGTGTGATGAAAGGCATACATTAGAGAAAACCTAAGAAAGTGGATGTTTTTCTTTAAATGAACACTTTTCTTTAAGGGAATTCACAACCTTTCATTGCCCCAGGCAGATTTAAAGCTTTTAAGTTGGACAACTATTGATAAAATAGGCATAAGTGGGAGGAGTTTCCTCAGTGGACCCCTTCTATATCCATGAAATAAAAATCAAAGATGAGAAAAGAGGTCAAAATGGAGAGCTTTTAAGTGATATGCCCATGGTCATGCAGAGCACAGATATAGTTCCAAATTGGATATTTTGCTTTTCCTACTGTTTCAGAGAATCTATTCAATTTCTCTAATAGTTCTGTTAAAAAAAAGTTGTTTTTTTTTTTAAATAAGGCAAGGGTTCATATCCTCTTTTTTCTCTCATTTGATACTGATGTAGGATTTTGCTAACTCAATCACATAACACAGTTTGGGTTGTTTTAGTTGTAAGAGGATCTTGGTAGCATTACTAGAGTAATAGGTGATTTTGGTTTAAGTGCTCTTTGCTCAATTTGTTATTAAGAGCCCAGGAACTTTGGGAAAATCATTTAACTATGAGCTGCAATTTTCTGATCTGTAAAATTGAGAAAATATCTACAATTGCTTATTTTACTGGATTGTTAAGTGAATCAGATTAAATGACTGAACTCTAAACTGCTTGTACTGCATCAGTAGTTAGTGGACCCATTTCACTTACTGCTCTGGAAAAATTAAGTTTCAGGACTCCTTTGTACTTAGTCTTGTATATGCCTACCATGAATTGAATATCTTGAAATGAAAAATTTATGGTAATGGCATATTCTTTTAACTTGGTAACTATGTGCATATGTGCATTATTCCTAGCATATTACTCATCATATACCTAACTGAAAGGTATGTATTTTATCTTGCAGACTGTTAGGAATAGATTAAGGGTAGCATTCTTTTTCAAAGAATTTGAATTTCTGATTCCCCCACCCCCCAGTTTTATTAAAAACATGAAAAAGAATTTATTAGGTACTTATGTGCAAACACTGGATAAGCACTAGGGACACAAATAGAAAAGTGATACAGTATCTATTCTCATTTTAGTTTGAGCAGACAACACAAATGGGTGGTTCAACTAGAGGACAGAACTCAAATGAAAGGCTTAAGATGTTGATGTTAAGTAAGTCATCTTACTATAAAGTTTATAGTTGGTTGACTCATTGTTCATCCAGAATGTTCTATGTTGCAGATTCGTAGCTTGTTCTAGTGGTTTGAGTGCTAAATTTAAAGTCCTGCCTGAGATACTTAATTGTGTGTGACCTTGAAAGCAAATGACACAATCACTCTTTGTCTCTTTCTTCATCTGTAAAATGGGAATGTTAACTACCTTACATGTTTGTTGCAGGGTTACATGAAATAATGTAAAGAAGTTGGTTATTAAAAGTGCCTTTATACATGTAAGCCCTTATTAGATGAAATGGATAAGATAGCTAAACTGGTCTTTCTGTTTTTGGTTAATTTTTTAAAATGGAATTTTATCTAGGGTTTTCAATCAGTTACTCAGCAAGTATTTATTAAGTACCTCTTTTGTGCCAGACACTTTATAGATACTGGTTTTACAAAGGTAAAAGTGAAATAAATCCCTATTTTACTTGGGACTTAGATACAAAATAGATGATTTGAGAAGTACTACTACAAGAAAGTGTTCTTTTTTTCTTTTCTTTATTTCAACTCTTACTCTAAAACAAAAGATCAAGACCAGGCAAGCAAGGTTAAGAGAGTTGTCCAGGTTCACACAGCTAGGAATATCAGACCAGATTTGAGCCCAGGTCCTTCTGTCTCCAGGCCTGGCTATCAATCCATTGAGCCACCTAGCCATTCTGTTCTTTAAGCCTTGAAGGAAACTAGTGATTCTAGAAGTCTGAGGTAAGGAATACATGTGTTCAGGAATGAAGAACAATCAATGAAAAGTACAAAGGCTCAAGATGGAATATTTTTCTATGGGAATCAATAAAAAGGCTCGTTTGATTGTATTGAAGAGTGAAAGGGGTAGAAATGTGTAATAAGGCTGGAAAGATTGATTTGAACCTTTGAAGGTCTTCAAATGCTAAAGTGAAGAGTTGGTATATGATATATATTTTTTAACATATAGCTTCTGGCTTAGAGTTGATAACTAAATGTTAGTTCTAAAGCAGAAGAAGGTCTGAGGACTAGGCAATTGGGGTTAAATAACTTGTCCAGGACTCTTAGATCTGCAGCCAAATTTGAACCCAGGTCCTTCTGTCTCCAGACCTAGCTCTGAATCCACTGATTTACCCTAGCTGCCCTGTGATATTTGATTCTAGAGGTGTGGGGAATAGATGAGAAAGGAGAGACTGCATGCATGCAGGGAGATGGGATTGGGAGACTCTTACTACAGTAATGTAATAGGACATATGGGTTTGTGAGTAAAGGAGAAGGGACCAAACATGCATTAAGTACCTATTGTTTGTCAAGCAATGTGGTTAGTGCTTTTAGCTTTTTTAATTGATCCTCACAACAACCTTGTGAGATAGATGCAATTATACCCCCATTTTATAGTTGAG